>NC_056735.1:927925283-927965283 GCF_019279795.1 Protopterus annectens | reverse complement strand
AATAGCCACCTCACCAGACCTGGCTTCAGGTGTGAGGTTTGTCTGGGTCTCCCCTAGACTACCAGACCCACATGCCTGTCTCTAAGCCTGACTGTATGTAACTGCATGCACACAAGCTACTACATTATCAAAATCATTCCCTGTCAAGTCATCTGCAGGGATAACTGCAATCATACTTGCTTTTTTCCCTTTCTACCCTCCCAGTCAAGGTGGACCCTGGCCAAAGGGGCCTTCCTAAAGCTCTGAATGGAATGAACTGCCCAAGCAAGTACTGCACCTCTTTTACCACTGCAATATTCCCAATGGTTATGTCAGAGGCTGTCTCTCTCTTAGCAGTAGGCTGTTTTCCAGCCACTAAGACAGGCTATAACTTCTGGAGATAGTTTAGTACCCCTGTTGTCTCCAGACAACTTACCACTGGCATACTGTTCTTCCCACTTGCTAGCTTCCCACTGGTTACATTTAAAGCATTTAACCATTGATCCTGGATGTGTACCTGAAGTAGTGGCTTTCCCTGTTACTAGTGGACTCAGTTGGGGTGGTTTAGGCTGCCCACTATGGGTTCCCTTATATCCATAAGCAGCACTGGGTATCCCTTTCTTGTGCAGTGATGCCCTTTTTGCTAAGCAGAGATCTCCCTTTTTTCCCATCTCATCTGCAGAGTTACACTCTTAGTCTGCCAACCAGATTCTTATGTCCTCAGGCAAAGTGGTAAGGTCCAGTTCCCTCACCAAAATGTCTGCCAACCCTTCAAAAGTGGTGATCTGACATCCACTCACCCACCTATAAAAATAAGTGCTTAACTCAGCAATATAATCACAAACACTTTCATCTGCCTTGAGATTATACTCGCAAAACTTTTTTTATGTAAGCTTCAGGAGCTAAATTAAAGTATTCTAATGTTTGACTTTGTCATGATTTAAACAATTAATATCAGACAATTTAGAAACAGCAATTACAGCCTGACCATGGAGTAATGGGGTCAGAACTGTACCTAGAGCCCGCCCTTGGTCAACATTATACTCCTTACATACTCTTTCAAATATATGAATACAAATATCAAAATTATCACCCTCTGTAAACTGTGGAAGAAATTTACTGACCTTTATTGCTTCTGGGGTTTGGTTAATCCCTTCTCCATTATATCCATGACCCTACCAAAAAGTCAGCATCTCCCTATTAGGTTGATTTTGCTTCTAATTTTCTTCAGCCTCCAAATGCCGCAGTCTCTCTGCTGATTTTAATTCCAAATGTTTGGCCTCCAGTTCTAGTATCTTTAACTCCAGATGGGGTTTTAAGTCCACTGAGGAAAAGGTGAATGGTCCTGTTTCTGAAGACTGAAAATTCCCATCACCAGACTTGTTATCCTCCTGTTTGCTGGTTGAGCTGTGACTAAGGCTAAAATCATTTCCTTTTTAGTCAGGTTTGCATGCACCAGTCCTCTAGCTTTACACACCTTGACCAACTGTTTCTTTGTCAGCTTGCCATAATCCTCTGTTGACATGTCTGTCTGCATTCCTTGACTAAAACTAAACTAACAAAATAAACAAATAAATAAATAAACAAATAAAACTGTTGTGATAATTAAACTTTATATGTTTACCTTGTGGATGCTGAGAGGACACACTCCTTCAGTAACAACTACCTACAGGCTACACAAGTTCAATTAATATCCACGCCACTGCTCACCAATATGTGACATCCCCACTCTGGGCCAGTAAACAAGAAGCCTGAATCCTCACCACTGGCACTGGAGAGGGAAGTTCACTTGTAATAAAAATGGATACACCCAGTATTTCCAGATGCAGGTCTCTGCATCAAGCACAATTTCCCTTAGGTTCACACAGGGAACACATTCAGTCCAGGGTCTGTATTTCCTCCTCTGTCCAGATCCCCAGTAAGTTTCCCCACTGGCACATCTGTAGGGCTGAGTCCTCAGCCGAGTGTCCAAGCCAAGTTCTCCAGCACCTACTCTGTGAAACCAATGCTTCTTGTCTCTTCTCCAAGCAGCTGCCACACCCACTTTTTGGAATTTGATTTTCATGCACACACTCACACACACACACACACACACACACACACACACACACACACACACACACACACACACACACGCACACACGCACACACGCACACACGTGGGAGAGGCTAGAACAGATTTTCTAGCTATGACCCCTTCTGCCCAAACTATAAGATAGTTACACCATCACCAGACAGTCCAAAACCAGCTACTCCAAGGCTCTTACAAGGGTACTCAATTATACTGAGTGAAATTAATATTAATTCAAATGGTAGTCTGACCAGAGCGGCCATAGCTGTCACCAAATATATATAAATACTCTCAGAGATTAAAATATTCTCTAAAAGATCAGTTGCAATGAAAAGTTTTAATATATTTAATTAAAAATAAGAAAAGAACATGAAAGTACTAAATATCCATTTACAGTAAACACATGAGTTTCATTCACAAGAAATATTAAAAATAACATAGGTGGACAGGTTCACACAGTTACAGAAAAAACAATACTTACCTAATCTCACTATATTTTCCTGACTGATCTCAAGAGTTACTATTCCCTGGTCTCTTGCTAGAGAAAGGCAAGGTGAAGTAGGTGAGTGATCCTTCTACTTCAGGTTGCTAAAACAGAATACCATGAGACTTCAGTCTCACCTAGTATTAAAATATCATTTTTGTCCTAGATTACAGAGTGACATCACGTACATCTGGATATCTTACCTTTGGTTCCCATGCAACTCCCCTTGGCTAGAATACACATATACACAAACACACACACACACACACACACACACACACACATACACACACACACACACACACACACACACACACACACACACACACACACACACACACACACACACAGCCTTGATAAGATCTGCTGCAGCTCCTGGAAGTCATAAAAATCATAAAACACTTCCACTCTTCTTACAGGAGCTAATAAACCATACGTCTTACATACATTGCATCTCTGGATTAATTCAAAACTGTGAGATAACATCTTTATGGCCTAGACCTAGTAATTTAATTTCTTACTATTTTCCAAAGTCAGATGGATTGAGATTTAAATATTCTCTTCTAGTGCCCTCTTTTACAATATATACATTTAATTCAGTTACAATACAGTCAGGACCCACTGTTGTTACATTTCTAGCACAAGCAACTTTACAAATACATTTTTCAACACAAGCATCTGTACAAATCAGTTTGATATTCAAATAACATAATTCTTTACTAAATTCCAGTTAGCTGTGCTGGCATATGTTACACATCCACTGCCCTACTTCTCCTGGAATAACTGGCAATACCTCACATTGTCACACCTTCATATAATAATATAAAGATCGTGGCATTAAGTATTTATTGCATGCTTAGATGGCAATGTTATTTAATGGCTGGCTTATAAACATTGAACTTGATGTTCGTATTATGATCCAGTATTGCTAAACAATAATCATTAGCAGACTATACCTTTCCTGGGTTTAACCTACACAATATAAAATCATCTCGTCTTTTCCTGTATGTTAGAATTGATTGCTTTAACTATGGTAGACATTACATATTTAACAATAATTGTAACTAATTTATAAGCTGGATTTTGAAAGATAAAGGTTATTTAGGAACTTTGTCACTGAATTGCTAATAGTGGCAATACAGCTTCATTAGACCTGTTTGATTGATGATTTATCTCTTTAATTACATATTTTTCATGACTTTTTGCAATGATTAGAATATCAGCAATTTCAACTAGCTTTGAGGATGTGTTTTAATTGACAGCTATATTGTACTGATTTAGTTGTAAAGGTTAAATTTTAAGGGTAAATTATTTGGAAAAATATTAGACTAATTCACTAGAATTCAAGGAAGAACTTTTAGCTTGCTTTTAACATTTGTACATGTTATTTAATATTCTATGTGCTAGTTATGTAAGAATAGGTTACAGCATCTGTTATACAATTTTTATTTTATTTATTTCCATTAAAGGGTCTTCTCATGGCCATCTTGTACTCAGCTTCAGCAAAATGTGTTTATATTGAAATGTCAAAAAATGTTCTTTTTCTATTTCATTTATGTCTTTTTTATATATGAACAATGACAAAAGGAGGGAAGATTCACAGACTTCATCTTTTAGAGAAGACTATAATCAAATTAAATCAAACAATATTGTTTTCATCCTCTAGGGAAGAAAAGAGTGTCTGCTGTAGCTTCTAATTATATATTCATTATATAGTCTAACTCTGAGATTGCACAATGCCCATGGAAAAGGGTATATTCACTTATCTGAGGATTATTGATCTTACAAGCCTGTCACCCATCTGTTTAGAAAACTAAACTGAGTCGATTAAAATGATGTCAATGAAATTGCCATACAACAAAGTCCGTGTGTGTGTGTGTGTGTGTGTGTGTGTATACATGTATATGGTAAAACAACTTTACGGAGTAATTTAACATTAAATAATTGGAAAGCATATTAATCAACTTTGAAAAATTTAAGAATATTTACATTATATCCAAGTTTAAAGTTCAAAAAGAGGAGTCAGATATATTACTTGCATTACAATAGAATTAAATTTTGGACAATAAGACAGCAAACTGTTCTAGATAAAACTTAAAAGAATATCTCATCAATTCTTAAAGTTTTGAATAGATTATCTGGGTAATCAAAGATTACAATAAAATAACATTATGCACAAGGCATTAAAATCATATTAACAATAAAGTTACAGCAGACTTTAGAGATTTTGACTGGGATTCAGAAACCATAGTTTGGTAAACACTTCTGTACAACACTGGTTGTGTGCAATTCTCACATGCTATATGCATGTGTGAATTGCACACAACCAAAGTTGTACAGAAGTGTTTACATGCATATAGCAAGAGTGGCAAATACAGAGCAGTACAGCTGGCCAAGACATATACTAATATCTGTATAAAGAGATGTACTGAGCAATATTGTTAAAATGAGGATCTCTGTATATGTAAATGAAGCAAACATGACAGAGTGACTTAGAACTGTATAAAGAGCACAATGTGATGCTCTCGCCTAAGTATTGTTAAATGCTTCAAAGTTATCATGTTCATGCTACTGAATCATGGATATGTTTGGTGTTGCCAGAACATTATTCAATCTATATAAGCAAGATGCTATTATTGCCACAATGAGCGACTAGTGTATGTCATCATCAGTGGACATTTATTATCAAGTGATTGAACTTACCATTTTGTGGATTGCATGAGACCAGTGTTGTGGACTGGTACCATATGGATAGGAACAATATGCCAGACCTGGTAGAAATATGTTAACAACAAAATCAATCGACCCCAAATGCCAAAGGTGTCCCAAAGCAGTACAACAAAGTAGGAAGGTCTTCGAGGTATACCACCATGAGCTTGCACTGTCTCAACAGTGATAAAAAACACTCTTTATTCAAAGAAAAACAATAAAAATGTTAAAAACACATGGAATTCCCAGCTGAGATAAGGGCTTCCTGCTTCTTAAGCCTTTGCTAATAGACAGCAATGTATAGAGGAAGCATAGATGAACAGGAATAATAAAAATAAAAATAAATTAAGTTAACAAGTGGCAAAACCACTTCATTAGGTTATCATTGACTGCTTTTTACAGCAGGTTATTAATGGAAAAGTTCTTGTGAACAATGAAGAAATAGCAGTGTTTACAAGATTGGCTGAAGGCTTGGTAATAGCACTCTAATAGGCTGGACCAGTGATTGGAAAGAAACAACACTTAAAGAATTTGATTGGTACTTATACCTTCTTTGAGTGCAGAGATGTAAAGAACAGAGAGTGTTAGTACCTGACTGAGGGCACTGCAGCAGCAGCAAAGGATTTGTGATTGGAAGCTAGATCCAGTGCAGAGTTTGTTTCTGACCAAGGACTAAGAGTTAGGAGGTGCACTGCTGATAGGATAAAAAATATTTTTAAGCCACTGGTTTGGCTGCAACACAATATATATGTTTTTACCCAGCACTTGTTATTTATGATCTGAAGAAGGCTTAAGAAGCCGAAAGTGTTTATATCAGCTGGGAATTTCATGTGTTTTTAACATTTTTATTGTTTTTCTTAGAATAAAGAGTGCTTTTATCACTGTTGACACAGTGCAAGCTCATGGTGCTGTACCTTGAAGACTTTCCTACTTGGTAGAAATATGTTGGCTTCATCAGCAAGAAGATGATAGTTGTGGATTACCTACCCTAGTAGATATCAAGTTGTGTGCAGCATCATATATTCTAACTACAGGGACCTTTCACTGACAAACAGGAGAGACAGTTGTGATATCTCAAGTATCAGTCTTGAGAATACCCTGTAAGTTCCTTGATGCCATGCTGCAGCATGTGAAGGAGCATATTTGGTTTCCACATACCAGAGAGGAGAGAATACACACCATGTACATCTTCTGTTATATAGCCCATCACCCTGAGGTGGTAAGGGCTATAGACTGTACCCACATTGAAATAAAAGCACTACCTGATGACCTGGGAGGAAGTTTTGTGAACTCTAAATGCTATCAGTCCATTAACTGCTGCTTGTCTGCAATGCACAAGGTATCATTGGTTTACATTTAAAATGGTGAGAGAAGTTTCGGCAACCACAGGTTGTCGAATAACAGTTGGCTGACCAGTGTTGCCAATCCTTCAGATGTGTTTGTCTTGTTTCAGTGAATGCTCAGTGCATTCGCAAAGATGAGGTTGTTCTTTTAACTAGAGATTGCAGTACAGTGAGGATTGGAAAATTTTCCCTTTTCCCCACTGTAGTGCGATCTTGGAGTGGAATATATATTTTGCAGGGGTGTGGGGAGCACCCCATGGGGGCATGCAGTGGGGCTTGGCTCACTGCAAAATCATCACATTATGTCTTGTGCATTGTAGGACCACATTCTACAAATGTTGAGAAAGGTCGAATTTGCAAACGGAGGTGTGTTTGTGACATTCTGACCTTGTCAACATTACGTGTTCAACACTTCAGGTAGTTCTTTCTTGTGAGTGCCGACAATATGATAATAAACCAGTATCATCTCCAATATATCCGAATGTAACTCAGACAGTTATCACAACTCCCACATATGGAACAAATGTGACTTCTACCAAAGGACTGACTTCTTTCTGGGGCACGTTACTGTTGTTGATGGATATGGCTTTCAGACCTCATTGATGAATGCAATCATAAATTAACACAATGAAACTGATTGGGATACAATTGTGCCATATCAAAAATCTGGATCATTGTTGAGCATGTGTTTGGGTTGCTGAAGGCATGATTTTGCTGCCTAGATGGTTCAGATGGTGCTCTGTAGTATAACCATGTCGCATGTGCTTAATGGTTTGTACTATGTGCAGTGTTGCATGATATCCTACCTAGAAGGCAGTTACGGTAGGCAGGAAATTAAAGGAGAAATAGCCCCTACCCCACCTGACACTACAGAGGCTGAACCAAATGAGGAGTCAGTGAAGGACCCATCAACAGAGGGTGAACATGCTAGACACAGCTGGTCACATCCCTTAGCACAGCATTTACACATCAGTAAAAGTGATGTATTCAACTCCACTCACAGACTATGCTTACCTATGCACAGGCTGTCCACACTGTGTGTCAGATAAAAACAACCCAAGTAACATTAAAAAGGGTAGAGCACAGGTGTCATCATTTGCACAGGTGGGGCAGGGAATAAAAGCATGAAATGTCTTTCACAGAAAAATGTGTGAGTACTGAAGAAAATGAAAATTATGAATGCACTAAGGATATGATCATGTTGTGTTGTGTTAAGAGGTTGAGAATTAGTGGGGAAGGCTATATGAAGGACCAGCATTATAGTGTATGTGTGTATGCAAAGCAGAGGGAGCTGTGGTGGTGGTGTCTGTGCATGTGTATGCCTGTACACAGTCTCAGCAGTCACTGCTGCATTGCATCTTGCTCTACTGGACAGGACCAGGGCATGCATTGCAAATAATCAGGCATCCTATGCATGTCCCTCCCATGAGAGTCATCTCTACCAGCAGCTCCATAGGTTGTGCTAGACAAGTTTTCCAACCCACAAACAATAAAATTTCAAGTAGAATCTAGTGTGTGTGTGTGTGTGTGTGTGTGTGTGTGTGTGTGTGTGTGTGTGTGTGTGTGTGTGTGTGTGTGTCTACAAACAGAGATATAGATATAAATACAGATATAGATAAAGATATATATTCTGTCCATGTATGTGTAAATACTAATAAAGGTAATACTAATAAAGGTATCTATCAATCAATCAATCTATCTATCTATCTATCTATCTATCTATCTATCTATCTATCTATCTATCTATCTAATCTAACTAATCTATCTATCTATTTGTCTATATACTGCAAACATATCCTATACAAAGCTGAAAAGCTGTGGCAGCATGTCCCATCTGAAGGCTGGCTAGAGTCCTTTAAGATTTGCACTGCACAATTGCTGTTGGGTGTGTCATATTATTCTCAATAATCCTTCTTTATAACACTGCTACAGGCTTAAAATAATAGTTTATTTTCCTTGAGCAAGGCCTCACAGCTGCAGACACAGTTGCCATAGCTTGTGTTATAAACTGCATACATTTGGGAACTATATAGGTAAGCAGTATTATTAAAAAAAAATAAATAAACAGCAGGCAGTTTTCTAGCACTTCATGTTACTCCCTTTTGATACCATTGATTCTGTGTTTCCTAACTATAGCTCTAGGACCTCTTCTGCAGCATGATATGGCTCTCTGTGAACTACTTTTGCTTTATTTCATTGAGTCAGACCTGTGGGCATGTAGAGTTTGCACATGACGGCCCATTTCCTTAATGTGTCTGAATCATTCTATTTGCGCATTTTGCTCACATGGATAACATAGGGACCAGTCCGGCACAGCATCATGCACATATGAAAGCAACTATGGGCAGCATCTCACATGCATGGTTAACTGGATGTGAGAGGGAACGTAAATGTAATTCCATACTTTAACTGAAATGGAGTTGCTGTAGTTTATGTTGTATTAATGGCTGATAAGCCAGACCATACTGTGCAAATGCTGCTGCTATTTTTCACACCTCGCAGGACACTGTACATCCACAATACTATGTATAATGCACTGGACACCTAAGAAACATCTGAGATACTCACATTGTGCATCAGATCTGAACATAATCACGGGTGTGGCCATGAGACACCAACCATGCTACTCTGCTTTTAAGCAGCCATCAAACATGTTATGGTGGTGTATGGAAGAAAGCAAAATTTTCCTCCATTTATTCCTTTGAGACCACCATCAATGTATATTGTGGGAGGAATAAGTGGGCTCCTAGTGTAAATTTGATGTGTGGAACTATCTGACAAATGCAGTTAGTGCTGCATTTATAATCTTGTGCATGGTTTGGTAATAATGTCATCATTCTACTGACCTAAGGAGATGGCATCTCAACTTTCAATCCTTGTGGGAGGCCAAGTTTATAGCCAGACAACCAGAGATGTACCGCAAGTAATCCTTCTCAATAACACTTGCATACTGTCAGTGAATAGGATAGAAATATTACATATTCTATATTCTAACTATAGCATAGAATGCAGAGATGTACAGGAGAAGCATGGAACACCCTGGAGCTTGAGTAATTACACCTGCATGTTACACTTTAGGTTAAAGTTACCAGGGGCTGGGGTAAGTGCACCTGCATGTTACACTTCAGGTTACAGTTACCAGGAGGTGGGGTAAGTACACCTCTATGTTACACTTCAGGTTACAGTTACCAGGAGCTGGGGTAAGTGCACCTGCATGTTACACTTCAGGTTACAGTTACCAGGAGGTGGGGTAAGTACACCTGCATGTTACACTTCAGGTTACAGTTACCAGGAGCTGAGGTAAGTACACCTCCATGTTACACTTCAGGTTACAGTTACCAGGAGCTGGGGTAAGTGCACCTGCATGTTACACTTCAGGTTACAGTTACCAGGGGCTGGGGTAAGTATACCTGCATGTTACACTTCAGGTTACGGTTACAAGGAGCTGGGGTAAGTGCACCTGCATGTTACACTTCAGGTTACAGTTACCAGGAGCTGGGTTAAGTGCACCTGCATGTTACACTTCAGGTTACAGTTACCAGGGGATGGGGTAAGTATACCTGCATGTTACACTTCAGGTTACAGTTACCAGGAGCTGGGGTAAGTGCACCTGCATGTTACACTTCAGGTTACAGTTATCAGGAGCTGAGGTAAGTACACCTCCATGTTACACTTCAGGTTACAGTTACCAGGAGCTGGGGTAAGTGCACCTGCATGTTACACTTCAGGTTACAGTTACCAGGAGCTGGGGTAAGTACACTTCCATGTTACACTTCAGGTTACAGTTACCAGGAGCTGAGGTAAGTACACCTCCATGTTACACTTCAGGTTAGAGTTACCAGGAGCTGTGGTAAGTACACCTGCATGTTACACTTCAGGTTTTATATCATTTATTTATTTATTGACATTTGTTAACTGGGTTAGTCCAAATGGGAAAAAGTCCCATTTTCAGTGGTGACCCGAGGAGAAAAGCTCCAGAAGGTACAATATTTAATTACAGTAAGCAAACAAGAACTACAAACAATAATAGCAAACAACGGAAAGGAATAAACAACTACATGTAAAGATTACAATTGAAAGAAAAAATAAATTGAAATATATATATATTTTTTTTTTTTTTTTTTTTTTTTTACATGTGAGGGAGAGTCAAGAGTGTGAGTAGGATCGACTGATAGTGATGTGAGTGTGGGGGGAGGGTAGAGCTATGTAGGGTCATAGCAGGGACAAGTTCTGGAGTTGAGTAAGTGTGCCTTAAGTTCTTTTTTAAATAGTGGAGTGTGAGAGATAGAACGTATGTCTAGGGGAAGCTTATTCCAAGCTTGGGCCACAGAGTGTTTATAGAGTGAGTACCTACCAACTTACTGAGGTGGTAGGTATCAAGCAATTGCTGATTGGAGGGGTGGAGAGATCGAGAAGGGGTATAGATAGAGACTAGGAGAGATAAAGATGGACAGCAGGAAGGTTTAAAGAGCATAGAGTGCAGCATGTGAAATTGGTAGAGATGTAGTAGTTGTGGGAGTTCCAGCCATTGTAGAGACTTTAAGACAATACAGTGGTGTGTGTTGTTTGGGGAGTTAGTCATGAATCTGGCTATTTTGTGGTGGGTTTGTTGGAGTTTGTTCAGGGTAGTTGTTTGAATATTTGTGAGAATTGTGGCGGCATAGAGGAGAGAGGGAAGGAGAAGAGCTTGTCCTAGGGTGAGTCTAGCCTCAGGAGTGAGGAATTATTTGTTCCTGTATAAGAGACATAGTTTCTGATGGGTTTTCTTTATGCATTGCTGTATGTGTTGATTAAATTTTAGTTCATCGTCAATGATGACCCCTAAGAGTTTAGAGTAGGTGTCAGGTTGGATGGCTGTGTTGTTACAAGATTTAATGACAAAGGAGGATCTATGATGTGCAACAGAATGGGCAGGAATAGTAATTGTTAGTTTTTTTTGGGATTGAGGATTAGAATGTTTTTTGAAAGCCATTGTTCGGTGGAGAGTAGAGCTTTTTGGGTTAGAGAGTGTAGGTCAGGGACGTTGTTGGCTGTAGAAATAATAGTGGAGTCATCAGTGTATTGTATGAGAGATGACTGATTGCAAGAGGTGAAGGGGTCATTGGTGAAGATGTTGAATAAATGGGGGCCTAAGACAGAACCTTGTGGAACACCAGTAGAGATAGGCAGGAAAGGAGAAGAGGAGGAGAGCCATTTGACAGATTGTTCACGTCCAGACAGATAGTTAGCGAACCAGCTGAGGGTGGAGGAGGATAGGTGAAAGCTGGCAAGTTTAGATAGAAGTAAAGGATGAGAGTATCAAAAGCTTTGGAGAGGTCTAGAAAGAGACAGGTGGTAAGTTTATTATTGTCCAAGGATTCTACAATGGTGTGAGTGAAGGAGAGTAGAGCAGTAGTTGTCCTGTGATAGGGGCGAAAACCATGTTGGGTAGGGGTGAGTAGGTTGTGATTGAGTAGGTGATTGAGAAGCTGTGTGTGGATACATTTTTCTAGTATCTTAGATAGAAGGGATAGAATGGCAATAGGTCGATAGTTGGAAGTGTCAGTGGAGTTACATCCTTTATGGAGAGGGGTAGTGTAGAAAGATTTCCATAGAGTAGGAACAGTAGAGTCTAGCATAGATCTATATATTAATATAGACACTGGGTAGGCAATAGACTCAGCTGCAAGTTTGAGGAAGGTAGGAGGTAATTTGTCATTAGAGGGAGAGCAGGGTATTGGTTTGAGCAGTAGAGATTTGATGTAAGAAGTGGGAACTGGCTTGAAGGAAAAAGGAGTAGTATTGGGGCTGGGTGAAGGGTCTGGTAAAGAGGAGGAGTTAGGTTGAGAGGGTAGGAGATTTTGCATGGAGGAAATAAAGTGGAAATTAAGGAGGGCAGCTGTTTCTTCAGGAGTTGTGTTTGGGTAGGCGGATGGGTTAGAGGGACAGCTTGGGTAAAGGATGCTGTTAAGTGTTGACCAGAATTTCCGGGGGTTATATCTATGTTTATGCTGACCTGAGCTATAAAATGATTTTTTGTCTATTATTGTCTGTTTTTTGGCAAGATTACGTAGTTGTCTGTATTTGAGAAGATGAGGTGTTTGTTTAGATTTGATCCAGGCTTTCCAGAGACTGTCTCTTTGTTTCATGATGGACTTAGTTTCTTTAGAAAGCCAGGGGGCATGATTAGATTTCACTCTGATCTTCATGGAGGGAGCTAGGGAGTCCAGAGTATTCAGGAAAATTTTATTAAAAGTGTCAACGGCATCATTGAGAGGGAGTTGCTTAAGGATGGACCAGTCGATGTTATGTAGAACTGAGTTAAACTGAGAAGAATTAAATGTGGATAGTTTCTGGCAATCTTTAAAAAGGTGGAGTTTAGGAGTATGTGGGTCATATCTCAGGATGGAGGTAGGGAAATGGTCACTGAGGGAGTCTGGTAGGGTTTTGGGCTGATGGTAGAGTTGAGGGGAATTGGTAAGAATCCAGTCTATTGTGGAGCAGGATGTGTGTGTATATATATATATATATATATATATATATATATATATATATATATATATATATGTATGTAAACACACACACGTATATGTACATATAATGAGCTGGTTTCCAAAAAAAAAAAAAAAAAACTTTTCTGTTTTGCTTTTCTTTCCTCAGGTTCATATCCATCTCTGTGCTTCCCCATTTTTCCGTACTGTCTATACTCTGTTACTAGTTCATTTTGTCAAAACAATGATTCAAATGGCACAGTGAGCCTTTACATTGGGACACCTTCTTTTCTCAGCTTGCCTCATTGTGCATGTGTGGCAGAGCCACATCAAGACATGTGTATGTAAAACCAAACTTCCGAAATAGGGAAACCCCATAACTGCAAATCCAGAAATGTCGAATTCGTGATTGTGGTGGTGCACTACGTGAAGTTGGATATACTGTGTGCCTGATGTACGCTGTGGTATGTGGATATGGTTGGAAATTCTGGTAAGTGAATATGTTTTTTAATGTTTTTGCGTAGGGATTTGAGTGTATGTGACTGTGTTCACAAGTTTTAGGTGTGGGTTTGGGTAGTTCGGTAAGAGCATGAGTGTGCAAGTATTGAAAGTGGTGGTGTTGGTAGATATGTTATGTGTGTGCAAGGGGACTGTAGAGTGTGTAGTGGTGAGTTTACTGTATTTTTCTGTTTGGTGCAACCTCGGAGTTAGTATATATAAGCAGCGGGGGTGTGGGGGGAGCAGGGGGGGGTTGCTCCCATGCTTATATGTAGGGGTGGTTTGTCTATTTGTTTTGTTGTGTTTGTGTGTGTCTTGTTTGTTTTGTTGTAATGTGGGGAGAATGGTGTATGTGTTGTGTGGTGTATGGTATGTTTACATTTGCGATTTTGAATTTCGCTCTATTGGGGTTTCTGTGTTTCGATTTTTCGGCTTTATAGTCTCAGGATACTGGAATTTGATATTTCAGTATTTTGAGATTATAAAGTGAATCCGTATGTACTATATACATCTGATATTCTTGCAACATCCTTCATTTACTGCTGGGGTTACATTCCATCACTAAAGACCTACGTTAGAATTCTAAAATAGCACTGGAGGATAAAGCCGACACAAACACACTTCAAAAGTACTGTTTTTAATAATTCAAAGAGGTGAAATAAACACACAAACACTCATAAATGCTTATCACTGCATTTTCGTTTCGTAGATTTCATCAGATGCATTAGAATTCATAATGAGCTTCTGTTTCTACACATGGTCAAAGTTATGGAGTTTAAACAACAATAATGCTATAATAAAACTATTAATATTAGCCAACTATTTCTAGTATTTAGTTTCCCAGACAAAATCAGGTATGAGAACATCATTTAAAACTTTTAAATCCTATTTATAAAAATGCATCACTGCAACACTGCATATTTTCTGTTTTATCCATAAGTAACACTTCAGGATAAATTACTACATTAAAGAAGACAATTAAAAATGGTGGAACAAATGATTCATATATTCATTTAATTGTTCAAACATTATCAATATATTGAATTTAGATAATATATTAATAAATTTCAGGTTTGGGAGAGAGGAATGGTTAAATATACAACTCAAGAAAGTTTCAAAAAAGATACAGTGCTCTTGATTCTGAAGAAGAAAATGATCCCAAAATTTTACTTTATGGTAATAAAGTACTTAAAGTCTATTACTCATGTTCTGAAGCAAATGAAGAGTACTCATCCTTTGAATATAACCTCCTTACCACATAGAATAAAAAAGTATACACTTTCTAATGCAAAATATGTGTTGCTTTTGTATTTTATTTTCTTGATAAGTTGAAAATCCCTGCCATGACATCATGAAATACTGACTCAAAATGCCTTGCTGACTTATTTAGTATATAGACTAGTGCATCTTCATGCTAAATGCATCATTAGAGTTTTTTAATTTCTAGAAAGAGAAGTTTGCAACTAGTCTTTGCAAGTGGACCACTTCACATTGAAAAGTAACGAATATGATTATTTAATAGGAAAACAACAATATAAATATATCTGGTTCTAAACAGGCAAGTTATATTATTTACCCTTGCTTTGTAGTAGTATATAAGTCACTGCTTAATACCTACTATGACATCAATTTGTGGTTGTGACTATAGAGAAAAAAATGAATAAGCAGTGAAATTGAAAAGTCAAGATACATTATAGTCTTCATGTATTGCAAAATCATTTGAAGTTTTGACAGGAAACATATAATGGGACATGAAATTAATTGTAAATCAAAGATCCTTTAGAAATTGATGAATGCACTTTAATGGTAATGTAGTTACATTTTTTTTTTCAATACTTTATAGGGTTTCTTTTGATAAGACTACAATTCAAGATTGCATAATGTTAACTATCAATGATATGAATGCCCATCACGCTTTTGTAAATATTTTTAATGTTTGTCTTTTTGATATTGTATAGTTTTACTGTATAATTTTTACATTGTGGATGTTCATTAATTTAGTGACACTTTATTTTTTCATATTAAAAATGTAAAACTTTTAAAAGCTTATATAATGTTGGTCACTTTTAACAAAATATTTAAAAGACTTTTGAGAGAATTGTGTGTCTTTCATATGAAGCAGAGGTGATGCTTTCAATCTTGAAATAAGATGCATATAACTGGCAAAGTTGTATATTCTGGAAAACAACCAACAGTAATCCAAAAGGGACTGTAAAATAACAAAAAACAACACAAATTCTCCACAAAACAAATTTAATATGGCTTGGCGCCTCGGCCACAACAGCCTTCCTAGAGCACACAAAGAATAATAAATACATACTCCCTTTTATACCAGCCAAAATTGAATAATAACAATTAATTACTCAATTAATAAATCAATTTAAAAAAAATTTTGTTTAAAGCAAAAGGAGATGATAGATTGTTGAAAAATATTTTATTATTTAAAGAAACTATTTTCATATTGAAATATAACACATTATCACACAGTGGTCTTAACAAAGAAGTCAACTGGAGATGTTTATTGGAATATATATTGTTTTTTCATGTTATATATTTACTGCTTTTTTATGTAATGTTGCTTTAAACAAAAACATTTTTTTTAATTGATTTATTACATAGAAATAATCCTTAATCCTCAGAATCAGATTTTTCATTAGCTGGAACTTAAAAAAAAATATTAGTGTCAATCCTTTCTCCCAACCGCTCTTCCTCCATGCAAACTCTTTTCTCCTTTTGCCCTCCATATTTGTTCTACTTCTACAGTTTCTTCTTCACCTAGTTCAGCCTCTCCCTCAGCCTCTTATTGTCCTTCATCATGTATGTCTTATTCCATTTTCCCTTCCTTTTCATTATTTACTGTCTACTTTTGACAGTGCATCCAAAAGTTTCTCATTTTTTTCACAGCCTGCTTTCATCCATACACCTTCTTGCTCTGTGTCCTTTTTCTGCACACTGGTTACATTGTATCTTGTCACAATTATTAATTAAATGACAAAAGTCCCCGACAAAAGAAATGTGATTTAAGATAGTCAACATATCTTAATGTCCCTCAATGACCATCCAAAAATATACTACTTGGCAAGTATTTTACCATATTTTTTTGTCACATTTGAAAACAGCTCACAGTTTCCACCCTCCATTCCATAACTTCTTCTCATCTCTAACTTTCTCAGTGTTATCAACAGTTTCACACAGTTCATCTGATCTAAACTGCAAAGCAACATTTTTTTAACATTTAGGTTACTGCCATCAAACAAATAATTGTCCCATAAATAAATGTATTTTTTAATCATACTGTCTGAGGAATTTCATCAGTCCCTCAGACTCAAATGTTAAGTCACAGGAAGTCTGTTCCTGTATTTATAAAAGACCATATTTCTTGAGCAATTACCAAATGTTGCCATACATAATATCTGTATGTTCAGACTCATCTTTTTAATGTTCACAGTTGGTCCTCTCCTTTTTAAAAGCAGTTTTACTTGCAACTTGTTCTTGCCCTCCCTTTTTCACTGCTGCCACTTCTGCATAAGTTTTAACTTCTGCCTTCTCTGCTGCCACAAAACCAAACTCCTTTTCAGTTTGTTGCTGCTTTGCTATTATACTTTCTTTCACTGCTGCATCATTTTTAACTCTTTCATTTTCTACTGCCACATTTCCTAGTTCCTTCTCCATATTAGTATCTTCAGTACTTCTGAAAAAGTCATCTGCCATCTCATCCCATGGAACAGCAGAACTGTCATCTAGATCAACCTGCTTGATTATTTAAAAACAAAACACAATCCATAAGCCCATCTGATGCAAGTTCTTTTATCTGCAGCACTCCAATATACTCACTTACTTCATTTTCCATTGAAGCTTATTTGTGTCATCAACCACACAAGAATCTTTATCTGCATTCTGATTTTTGATAGCAAACAAATATCTCTCCAAATTCTTATTTCTCATCTTCAATCTCTCCATAGCCTTTCTCTCCTCATAATTGCCGCTGCCTCACATAGACCTCTTCCCTGCTGCTGCTGTAGCAGCCATGTGGCACCATCTAGCAACTCCAAAGAAAAAAGAATATGGAATGCCCCCCAATACTCTGACCACATTTTCTGTAGTAGTATAAATACCACCTTGATTTTCCCTTTTATGGACAACACTAGCCTGGTGGGACTAATGCAGTCAATAAATGATAAATAAATATCTTTTGGAATTTAGTTTATTTTAAGCCTGGCACTGGTATAACATGATTTAACTTCAAGAGATGTCTGTCTTTTTAAACTGCACTGACAAGTTTGATCAGCTGACATGCTGTTAGATCAATTGCATGTTTTTAGCTTTTAAATAGAAGTGCCTGTTTCAGGATTCAGATTATGATGAATTCTTAAGTTAAACATATTAATAGCTATATCATACTCTCTTAATGGCAACAAGGATTTCATAATGCCTTTAGCACTACAACAGCCATGTATAAAAATTACCTTTTGGAAAGATACTTTCAGATTTATGCAGGCAGAGGTGCACACAAGACAAGAATTCCTGAAGGTTCAGTTCTCGGCCCAGTTATTTTCTCACTGTTCATCAGTGATACCACTGAGTATGTGCCTACACTGGATCTCACCTTGTATGCAGATGATATCTTACTGTTAGAAGCAAATAAATCATAGCATGACCTTCAATCACCATTGCAAAGAAATTACTCCCACTTATACTAATGACCATCCACAAATTAACTACTACTAAATCCCAGCAAAAGCAGTGTAATGCTACTTTCAACTCCCCAAAAAGCTGCCAAATTGCCTACTGGTGTATGTTATTTCAATTAATTAGTTTTGACAAGTAGATATAAATATCTCAGTTTCTCAATCCATGCAGGTAACATTTTCTAGTAAAGTTTAATTTTTCAACACATACAGTTAATACTACTAGGAAAGTTCTATCTCTACTATTATTATGTTACAAGGTTACTCACATCCTAACACCATCGGTGAAAACAGTGATATTAAAAATGTGTTGCTACCTAAACTTGAGCACTGTTTACCTTCACTACCCCCCATCAAATTATCCTCAGAGAACTCTGATTGCTGACAATAAAAGATTTGCATCACAAGCTGGCTCTGATAAACACCACTGCAGTCTCATTAAAGAACTGCATTGCCTATCTGTTACAAATAGAGCCTTTTTTTCTGCTCAGCTACATAATACTCAGGGTATGAAAACTAGGCTACTGTCTTCCTTTAAAGTCAATATTGCCATACAGGGAACAAACCTGCTCTTTAAGAAATAGCCATGATGACAAATTTGGTCTTGTCAGACTACCCTTCAAAGCTACAGCTGGGGAAAAAGTCTTCTGTCATCTAGTACCCACCACCTGCATGATCTTCCTAATGAGATCAAGACATTGTCTACACTGGGAGACAAAAAGACTTGAGTTGTTTCTTACCCATCTAAGCAATGAAGCCTTGTGCAAGTGTTACAGAGACAGTTAACCTACTATCACCCTGACCTTTGCCAGTGATATACTTTTAACAATAAATGTTGTCAGTATTTAATGTATCAAATATATTTATTCTCATACTTTTGTGTTCCAGCTTACTGTTCTATCATACATTGTTGTTTTGCTGGAGCTCTATGGAACTCATTTCAGTTCTATGTTCTGTGTCTTACCTTTGTGCTCTAGTTAAGGCTGAAAAGGGTCTTTGGAATACCCACTTACCCAGTTAACAAAACTAACTAAGTAACTTAGATCAGACTGACACTTTTCTCTTTCTGTCTTATGTCAGTGACATTTTCTGATTGTGATCTGAACTATTATCAGAGAACTAAATACATGCACACTGTGCTGCCAGCTATTCTGCTTTAACTTGGGATCCAGTCAATGGTGGATGGAAAGTGGAATTGAGTTTGGTATTTTCCAGGTTAGCAACCTCTCAGTGAAGCATAGTGACATCACTTACATAGTACTAGATGCTAGGTACAGTACAGACAGATGTTCGTCGTCTCCCATTGCTGCAGTCCTGACAAATGGGTACTCCGCTGCCCACCATCGGCCCGAATACCAAAGGGCTAGAACCGGCGTCGGTCACGGGCACCTGAGACTGACGTAAGTACTTGTCAGTACAAATGCGCATGACTGACACCATAACCTCAGTCTTTCTTGCCGCATGGTCCTCAGCAGAAGCAGTTTTTGCAAGTGCCGTTCGGCGTTCTGGAATTGTCAGTTTTCGAGTTTCAGACCGGATACCAAGTTGGCTAAGTACCCTGTTGGGAACATTTTTTGTCTTTTTCTTGCCTCAGTATTGCCGGATGTCAGAAAAAGTTAATAACTGTATTTCTTGTGGGAAACAGATTCCTCATAGGGATTACCATTCACTCTGCATTCCTTGTTTAGGGCCTGAGCACGACATTGTTGAGTGTCGTTTTTGTGCTACTTTTAACAAGCGTACTATTAAACATCGGTTGGACTGTGCTAGGCTGGTGTTTGGTAAACGTTGTAATTATAACATGCCGTCGGATTCTCCGACGACTGGTTCTTCTAAGAAGCGCAAAGATAAGTCTTTGCGATCCAAACAGGATGAGGCGTCCACTCCGGACGTCGGCTCTGTGGAACCACTGACTGCTTCAGTGGCTCCTTCTGACAGTTTACCAGTGTGTCTAGGGGAGCCTTTGTTACTGCAGGAAGTGGCTTCTCCTGTGTTAGGCCAGGCTGAGGGTGCTTCTTTGTTGTCAGTGGCTTCCTCCCCTCATAGGGTAGTTAGAC
This sequence comes from Protopterus annectens, assembly GCF_019279795.1. Classification (NCBI taxonomy): domain Eukaryota; kingdom Metazoa; phylum Chordata; order Ceratodontiformes; family Protopteridae; genus Protopterus; species Protopterus annectens. The sequence goes on along the minus strand of NC_056735.1, from coordinate 927,944,984 downwards.
CTCCTCCTTCTCAAGGCAAAGGCCATTCTAAATCTAAGTCTATCCCTGCTGGTGCTAATCCCCAGGGTCCAGCTCCTAGGAAGCACATGTTAAAGATGGCTGAAGATTTGATTACTTTAATTAGGGGTTCCATGCCCCCCCCTGTGAAGAGGCCCAGGATAGACACAGAGTTGGAGGGTCTGGTTCAGTCTTCCAATGAGTCAGATTCCTCTGTGGAAGAGCTTCAGGATTTCCCTCCCTATTCTGATTCAGAGGCTGAGGACGCTACTCCCTCTGCGTCCCCTCCAGAAGATTTTTCTTTCTCTGAAACTTTGCATTCCATGAGGGAACATTTCCGGTGGGATGGCCAGGATTATTCTGATTCTCATAAAAGGCTGAGAGAATTCTTGTTTTTACCTCAGCACAGGCCTTTGGCTATTCCCTCTGTACTGGATGTTGTTCAGGATGTCTTTTCTGAGGCTGCCCTTAACCCAGATTCTCTGCCCCCTGCCCCAGTTAAACCAGATAGATACTACAGGGTTCCGGAAGCTCACAAGTACTTGTATAAGAGTCCTAGGGCCGATCCAGAAACTATTTCTCAAGGCCCCAAAGGTGTTAAGGCTTCTGTGGTTAAGAATCCGGTTCCTCTGGACAAGGATGCTAGGGCCCTGGATAGGTGGGGTAAAAAACTGTATACCTCTTCTACTTTGGCTATGAGAGCTTTAAATTGTCAATTTCATATGCTCAGGTATCAGAATTATTTGCTAAGTCGATTGAAATGTAAAGTGGATGCTTTGTCTGAAGGTGTTGACTGTAAGGAGCTTCAGGATTTAGTGCATGCTTCAGACCAGGTTGGTAAGCATTCTTTGCAGTGTGGTTTTGATGCTTTACAAGCTTCTTCCAGGGTGGCTGCTACTAGTTCTGTTGTTCGCAGACATGCCTGGCTTAGAGATCAGTCCTTGTCAGAGCATGTTAAGGCTCGCATTATGGATGCTCCTTTGCAATCTGATGTTCTTTTGGCCCTCCAGTGGAATCAGTTTTGAAAAAAATGGAGGAAAAAGCTAAGTCTATGCAGACGGTAAAGGACTTCTTACAGGTTCAGCCCCCTAAGTTCAGTAGGAATTGGCCTGCTAGGGGATGGTCTTTTCCCTCTTCGGATTTTCATTCTAGGGGCAGGTCAAGGCATGGTAGAGGTAGGGCTTCCTCTCAGGGCCCTGTTACTTCTAGGCCTTTGAATTCTTTTACCCCTTCTGCTGGGGTGGGCAGGGGTCAGTCCTTTCGGAAGCAGTCCCAATGACCTGTGTCTTCAGCTGCCGGACTCTGCTTTGCTGGCAGCTCCTCTAGGAGGAAAACTGGGGCTTTTCAAAAGAAATTGGCATTTGGTTACCCAAGACAAATGGGTATTGGACATTATAACTCGAGACTACAAGTTTTATTTTCACACATTCCCTCCTTTCAAAGGTATGCTGGATGTGCCTCATCAGCAAAGACTGGAAGCGCAGGCACAGATTTTTTCTCTGCTCCGGTTGGGAGCAATACAGGCAGTTCCTTCTGTGGACAGAGGCACGGGGTTTTATTCCCGTCTTTTCTTAGTGCCAAAGAAGGGAAATACTTGGAGGCCCATTCTGGATTTATCCATTCTAAACACCTTTCTGGAAATTCCGAAATTCAAGATGTTGACACTGCAGCAGCTGTTGCCTATGCTAGGCAGAGATCACTGGATGGTGACTTTGGATCTCAAGGAGGCCTATCTTCACATTCCTATCAGGCCCAGTTGCAGGAAATTCCTGAGGTTTCGGACTGGGAATTTGCATTATCAGTTCTCTGCATTGCCCTTTGGCTTATCTACTGCGCCCAGGGTATTCACAAAAGTCCTGGCTCCAGTAATAGCTTTTCTCCGGCTAAGGGGAATTCAAATTTATCCTTATCTGAACGATTGTTTGATACTGGCTCAGGGCAAGCACGAACTTCTTCGACATCTGCAGTATGTGATGACAGTTTTCAGATGCCTAGGGTATTCTGTGAATGAAATAAAGTCCAGTCTAGTACCCTCACAGGAGATGTGTTTTCTGGGTGTGAGACTGAATACAGCTACTCAGATGGCATCTCTTACCCCGGACAAACAAAGAAATCTTCACCTATACTTCCAACAGCTATCCGTAATGTCCAGGCTGACTGCATGGACAGTCCTTCAAGCCTTGGGGTTCATGGCATCTTGCATTCTAGTACTTCCCAATGCCAAACTGCATATGAGGAAGCTACAATGGTATCTCAAAAGCGTTTGGACTCAACACAGCCACGATTTAGATACTGTCATTCGGATTCTACCTTGCATTCAGAAAGAATTTGTGTGGTGGGCTCAGGAATGTCACCTAAACAAGGGACTCTCTGTGACCCAACCGGAGGCAAGTCAGATATTAACGACAGACGCCTCGGAGTCAGCCTGGGGAGCTCATTTCAAAGGAAAATGGATTCAAGACCTTTGGCCCCCGGAGCTGCTTCACTTGCATAGCAACATGAAGGAGATGCTGGCAGTTCAATTTGCATTGAAAGCATTCCAGGATCTACTTCGACCGGGACTAGTGTTGATTCAAACAGACAACACAACTGTCATGTGGTACATCAACAAGCAGGGGGGAACTCATTCTTACCCTCTTTGCAGACAAGCAATGCTGTTATGGGAAACTGCTTTGGATCTGCACATCACTCTTCGAGCACAGTTTCTGCCAGGAGCACAAAATTCATTAGCGGATGTTCTGAGCAGACAGATGGTGGATCCTCACGAATGGAAGTTGGACCCTCAGGTATTTTGTCAGTTGACCATGGCTTGGGGAACTCCAGACATAGATCTGTTCGCTTCTCCTCTGAATTCCCAACTTCCTCTGTTTTGCACAAGGCTGTTTCATCCGAAAGCCTGGAAAATAGATGCACTATCCTTCAGTTGGAGCAACCTTCACGTGTATGCCTTTCCTCCTCTGCCTCTTCTTCCAAAGGTCCTGTTGAAAGTCAGGAGGGACAAACCTTGCATGATCCTTATAGCGCCGGATTGGCCTCGTCAACATTGGTACCCTCTGCTGAGGAGCCTAATTCACGGGACACCCTGGCCATTACCACGGATTCCTCACTTATTGTCTCAAGAAAACAATCATTTTCTCAATGTCAGGGTGCAATCCCTACACCTGACAGCCTGGCGCATTCAGTTTTAGAGGATGAGGGCCTTCAGCTCCCTCAACAAGTTTTGGATGTCCTTTTGGAAGCCAGGCGTCCTAGTACTCGAAAAGTTTATGCTGATAAATGGAAGAGATTTTTTCTTTGGAGTTCAGCTAAAGGCCTTGATGTCACGTTGCCTAATTTGAGTTGTACTTTGCAATATTTGACTATGTTACTGGACAAGGGTTTGTCCTTCTCTTCTATAAAAGTGCATGCTGCAGCTATTTCTGCTCACTATGATGGTGATCCTCCTTTATTTTCCCATCCTTTGCTTAAACAGTTTCTTAGAGGGGCAAAGAATATAAGACCCCCACGAAGGGCTCCTACTCCTGCCTGGGATCTTAATTTTGTTTTGGAAAAGCTGACTCTGCCTCCTTTTGAACCTGCAGCTACGGCTGAATTGAAGTTGTTGTCCTGGAAGACTGCTTTTTTATTGGCTGTTACTTCTGCTAGAAGGGTATCTGAATTACAGGCTCTCATGGCAGTGGAACCTTTTCTGATTTTTCACCAGGACAGAGTTTCCTTGCGTACTAATCCTACTTTTCTGCCTAAGGTAGTTTCTAATGTGGCATTGAACCAATCTATACATTTGCCTACTTTTTATGCTAACCCCAAAATGAAGGGGAAAGAGTTTTGCATTCTTTGGATGTGCATAGGCAGTTACGGTATTATTTGTTCAGAACCAATGAGTTCAGGAGATCTCAACAGTTATTTGTTTAGTTTGCTGTGGCTTCAAGTGGGAAAGCTGTCTCGAAACAAACTATTTCCAAGTGGATCGGCCATTGTATTGCTTTTTGTTACTCTCATCATGGTAAGGAGGTTCCAGTTGGGATCAGGCCTCATTCTACTAGGGCTACGGCCACCTCTACTGCTTTTTTGAGAGGGGTAGCTACTAAAGACATTCTAGAGGCAGCTACTTGGAGTTCTGTACATACCTTTACAAAGCATTATCATTTGCCTCTTTATTCTAAGTCTAGGGCTGGGTTTGCCACTTCAGTCTTTCAGGGCATGTCTGCAGCTCCTCCTGCTATTTAGTTGGCCAGCCTCCCTTTTTCTGTTGCTCTGGGATTCTACCCATTTGTCAGGACTGCAGCAATGGGAGGCAGAACATAGTACAGTTTTGTACCTACCATAAATGTAGATGTTCGAGGATCTCCATTGCTGCAGTCCTATTTTCCCTCCCTCCTTCCCCCTTTTTCTTTTTAGATTGGGGTTTTTTGGGTGGTGTTTTCTTTTTTGCATTCTGACGTCTGAGGCAAGAAAGACTGAGGTTATGGCGTCGGTCATGCGCATTTGTACTGACAAGTACTTACGTCAGTCTCAGGCGCCCGTGACCGACGCCGGTTCTAGCCCTTTGGTATTCGGGCCGATGGTGGGCAGCGGAGTACCCATTTGTCAGGACTGCAGCAATGGAGATCCTCGAACATCTACATTTATGGTAGGTACAAAACTGTACTGTATACATGCTGAGAAACCAGTTTTGATTGCATGAAAGTACAAACTACTCTGACTTCAATGAAAGTTTTCATCACCACTATTCTCTAAAGATACCAATCACTATGTTGTATAACTTTGAGAAGGGAAAGTGCAATGTGAAAGTCTGCACAGCTATAAATATATGTAGAGTGACAGAAAGGCAGACAGATAGAAAAACAGAGGGTAAAATATTAAGCATCGCAATGTTAAGCCCTGCATTGGGGAATGCAGAAAAAGCATGTAATTTTTATTTTTAATGCAAATAAATATACATACATATATGCATACACACACACACACACACACACACACACACACACACACACACACACACACACACACACACACACACACACATATCTAAATACATGCACAAAAACAACGTTTATGCTGATCTTCACAGTTCTTGATAGTTAAAACATATTTTGTACTGTGCTAGGCATTTCAAGATGTAATCATTGCTTGTTCTATAAATAATTTGGTTAGCATATAACATATATTTAAAAGCTATGCAAAACACAGACAGTTTACAAGTAAATCACAAAACATTATGCTTTTCAGTGTTATACTGCTGCTCGATGAATGCAAATCCCTTGAGCTTCAAATCCTCAAAACTCTTCCTCAACAATGCAGATATTTTCATTGAAAAGTATTGTTGAAGTGTTGTGCAGACAGTGCCATTTCCAGGTATTTGCCCCCCTTATAGTTTGACCAAACAGTTGACTATAGCATTTGGAGGGAGTGGAGGTACAATGTTTTTATACAGTTCATCTTGGTAGACATAGTTTTGGGGATTTAAGACTCAAATTTGCATTCATCCAGTCATTGTCGAATGCTTTTTCAGACTACCCTTTTCATCTTTAGTTCAACTTTTACATTTGTGTCTGGTATGTGCTATTTTTAAAATAAAATCTGGAAGATTTGTGATTTATTTCTCTATGGTAATCACAATAATAATTTCAGAACATTTATGTTTATCAGTAATCTCAATAATACCATTTGTTAATAAAGATCTAAAAGCTGTTACTGAAAATATTGCCTCCCCCATGATCAGTGTTCAATATTCACTGTGCAACTGAGTTATTCATCTGCTTATTATGTGGCCTGTATAAGTCATAGGCTAACATCATAAATGGAGAGGGGTACTGGCGTCAGCCAACTCATTCAGTTAACAAACAACTATATAGGAAATTACATTTGTATTTTTTTAATATTTCCTAAGTTGAAAATAAGCAAATAATTCTTGTTTTCAGAATGATTACAAAAAGTTGTCTATGCAGTGCAAAGACTTTGTGGTTGGCTTACTGGACTTGTGTCGGAATACTGAAGAAGTTGAAGCCATTTTAAATGGAGCTGTAGAAGTCAAACATGGCGAAAGTGAGGAAGGACGTCCAAGTCTTAGTCGATTAAAACTTGCAATTAAATATGAAGTCAAAAAGGTAAGAATAACGATGAACTACTTTTTAGTGGTGAAAGTACTCGTCTACTGATAAATTCATATTAACCAACTTTTCTCCCAATATATTTTCTAGTTATTTGCTTTGCTACTGTTTCTCTGTTCTCATAATTCCTAAAGGCAACATTTCCTAAATCCCTCACTTTTTATCTCATTTGAATTAATTTTTATTTAGCTAGAACAGCAATCAGAGAGATTACTCACATCCTAGTACACAAAAATATGGTCAATAAAAAATAAATAGGTTTTGAAAGAATGCATCTAAACTTAAAATCTCCATGTTTAAAATCTAAACCATTTCAGAGTTGCTGCACTTTGATTTCTGCACTTTTATTTTCTAAGATTAATATCATTTTATGAAAAATGGGGAAAACAGAACGACATTGATCCATTTCATTAAAGTGAATGTCAGAGCAGAAGCAACTTGTATACAAACTTTATACTTGTCTAATAATTCGTTGAAACAGTGAACTGCATTAAGTGTAATAACTTGTTATTTTTCTGTAAGGTGCTCCAACCTTGCTTCATTTTTTAATATTGTAAAAATTATCAAAATCATTAGATGATAGGATATTCTACTGTATACCCTATCTGGGTTCATATCATAAGCATGAAAACTGAATTGTGCGAACACCTATTGAGTGACACAGAAAGAGCGAATCATCACAATATCGAAGGTATGAATGGATACCGCCGTAGGGAATTCTTCCTTTTGCTTCAATGGAGTGCGATCTCCGAGTTGATATATTTAAGTAGGGGGGTGTGGGGGGTGCAGGGGGTCTTGCCCCCCTGCATAAAACAGTTAGTGGCAGTATTTGTTTGTTGGTTTTGTCGTGTTTGGGATTCAATGTTTTGGGATTTCGCCCTTTATGTTTCACTCAATAGGTGTTCGCGTGATTTAGTGTTTGTGCTTATAATATGACACCCCCCCTAGCTTTACAACAATCATCATGTATAAGGTGTTTTATTTATTTATTTTTATTTTATGCATTTGTTAACTCTGTGAGATCTCTGGGTCAAGTGTCCATTTTTAAGAGTGACTCAAGCGCTCCTCTGGTTAAGCAACTTACAAAGACTTATGCATCAGGCAAATGAATGTGGAAGGAATCCAGCTGTATACCCTTGCTTATGGGCAACAGGTACGTTTAAACCTCAGTGTGATACTTGCCAGATATAAGATATCAAAAAATGTAGGATAGTACTTATCCCTATTCATGTGTTCAGCAGTCCCTATTACATTTTGGTGTACTTCATTATTCTAATTTGGAAGACACAACAAATATCACCGAATAACCACCTGTGAACTTTGTAGACTTAGGCTATTCTTTTAGTTAATAGATAGTATACAGTTGTGTAAGTTGAATTTACTATAACAGTATATGCTCGAATGATCACTGCTGCAGTAGTCTTAAGCTTAGCTATATGGGCTATATCCTGCCAAGCATATAACAGCTGGCCAGCTTTCTAAGCTTCTGAGCACCTTCAATACCCCAAATTGACAAGCAATTCAAACTCAGCTAACTAAAATACAATTTTGGACAGAAAAAGCCCTTCAGAGCTTTCCTGCCAACAGAGATAGGAAGGCTGAGCCCTGAAAGGATAATGCTATGAACAACAGACAATAAATTTCCACACTCTGGCATAAAAAACACACCAAAAAACAAGGGAGATGGAGAAGGTAGTGACTACTGCAGCAGTGATCATTCAAACATCAACTTTTACAGTAAGTACATCTTACACAACTGAACTATGTTCCTCTTTCTGATCACTGCTGCACTAGCTTTAGTGATGTGTGTAGATTACCATATCTAGCTACATCCAAGAGGTGGAAAGAGAATTGTCCCGGAACCCCTGGAGAATGGTCCTAGTAAAGCTTGATCTAGATCTTGAGAAGGAACCAAGCTTATAGTGTTTTATAAAAGTATGCACAGAGGACCAGGTAGCAGCTTCTAGAACTTGTCTAGAATCCAAGCCTTTCTAAAAAGCCAGAGAAAAAGCTAGAGCACTAGTAGAGTTGGCCTTGACCATGTCTGGAACAGATTTGTTATGGTGAGTATAACAAAATGCAATTGCATTAGATAACCATTTGAAAATAGTCATCTTTGTTGTATGTGGGTATCCAATGTATGGAATATCATTTCTCCCTCGTATTAGGTTCAGAAAAGAAAATGGACAGATTGACAGTTTGGCTAAAAGTAAAATTGGATACCACTTTAGGCATAAAAGAAGGATGAGTTCTCTAAGAAACCATGTCCCTATGGAAAATGAGATGGGGTTGACTCACCATAAAAGCTTGCAACTCAGATGCTCTTCTTTCAGAGGTTAAAGCAATCTGTAAAACTGTTTTTCATGTTAAGAACCCCAAGTCAGACAGACATCTGGTTTAAATGGAACAAGTGTTAGCTCCTCTATCACAACATTAAGATCTCAAAGAGGAGCCACCAGTTTTCTAGGAGGCATTTTATGAAAAGCCTCTTTCAAGAACATTTTGACATGAGACTACATTGAAAAAGGAGGACACTGGCAGTCTTAGTGAAATAACCAATAAATGAACCTTGACAGAAGAATAAAGGCAGTAGGACAGTAACACACACAAATATTGCAAAACCAGACAACAAGTAGCCCTGAATGGATGCTCGTTATTTTGTTTTCACCAACTAGAAAACCTTTTCCATTTGCTAATATATGATCTTTTAATATCAGCCTTTCTTGCCTCCATTACTACCTGCTGCTCATCCTCAGAAAACAAGTGCCTAAACAGGAATTGAGGCCCTGTTATTCAGGCAGTCAGTTAAATAAGGGAGAACCAAGTTGTCCCTGTCCACAAGGGAGTCACCATAATGATCTTGGGAGATTCTGGGGGATTACTTCTGAATCTTCAGAACTACCCTGAATATTACTGAAAGGTTGGAAATGCCCACAAGAATATTCCTGTCCAAAGAAAAGGTACCTGACTTCCAGGCCTTGTTGCATGCAGTCCTGGAACAGTATTTTGTCAGTTGATTGTTCAGAGAGAAAGCAAAGAAGTCTACTTGAGGAATTTCTCACAGATGGATCAAATCTTGGAAGGCCCCTGATCTGGTTTCCATTCATGAGAGTCTGCCCTGGTCCTGCTCAGCTGTCTGCCACATAGGTTCATAGGTAGGTACTAGGCTATCGGCCCAAGGGCCTAAGTAAGCCTAGCCAACAAGGTTCCTTGGCTTATGCCACCCAAGAAAGTCATTTTCCTGTGCCCATGTCGAGCAGAGCTACCAAAGTGATCCCTGAGGTGTATTTCCTATTTCCCATCCACTTATCAAGATTTTTCTTGAAGAGTGCCAATGAGGAACTTTGCTTGACATAGATGGGTAGCTTGTTCCAGAGTATGGGAAGTCTCTGGGACAGGAATCTATCCCTCCAGCATGTCCTGTTTATTGTGGTGACAAGGTTTAAGTCCGTCGAGCATGTAGCGCAGAGGGATTGTGATTTCTTTAGGTGTAGCATGTCCAACAGATCTGGGTTTGACATAGCTTTATATGTTAGGCAGAGATCACCTCAGAGTAGGCGATATGCTACGGAGTAAAGCTAGAGTTTTTTGAGACAGTGTAGGGCATCTGTTTGAGGCCAGTAATCCTCTTTGTGAGGTACTTCTGTGGCCTTTCCAACTGGTGCAGATATCTTGTGAGGTGCATTCCAAAAGGGGCATTGTACTCTATTATGGGTCTAATGAGTGTCGAACAGAGGGAAACATTGACCTCTTTTTTCCTAGATAAGAACCCTTTAGTGATGAGGTGTGCCACTTAGAAGGATTTCCTGACTACTGTAGTGATGTGATTATCAAGGGAGAGACTACTGTCCACCTGGGTCCCTAGGTCTCTTATCACACATTTGGCATTAAGTAGACTGTCGCCTATGTGGTAGTTCATGGGTACAGAGTTTTTACCAAAGGGGATGACAATGCACTTTTTGGCATTGAGCTTGAGGCCATGGCTCTGACACCAGGCATCTGTCTCAGTGAGGCCCTTCTGTAGGATGTTCACATCATTTGGGGATTCAACTATGGATCTTAGTATGCAGTCATCTGCGAACTTCATTAGCCAAAGACCTTCTGTGTTAGCCTGTACTTCAGAGAAGTAGATACCAAACAGGTGAGGTCCCAGGACTGAACCGTGTGGTACTCCACTTGTCACTGGTTTGAAGTCAGATTTGGAGTCTGCAACATTTACAGTGTGGGTTCTGTCAGTGAGCCAATTGGCAACCCATCTTGTGACATAGGGATTTAAACCTAGTTTAGTGAGTTTAGCTATAATTCCAGAATGTGGGATGGTGTCGAATACCTTGGCGAGATCAAGATAGGTTGTGTGAACCACTTTACCCTCGTCTACAGCTTTGGTGACTGCCTCAAAGAAGTCACTCAGGTTCCAGAGGCATGATCTGCCTTTCACAAACCCGAACTGGGTGGGGTCCAGAGTTTGGAGGTTACCAATGTCTTTGTTTATGAGTTCCATGATGATACGTTCCATGGCCTTACAGACCAGGCTCGTCAGGCTAATAGGCGATAGTTCCCGGGATCAATGGTGGCTCCCCCTTTGCAGAGTGGGATAACTGTTGCTGTACATCATTCAGTGGGTACAAAGCCTGATGTGAGACTATGACTGAACATGGTGCTTAGGTGAGGGGGGCCAGTTCATTCTGAAATTCATGTAAAACGTAGCCTGGGATGTTGTCCGGTCCCATGGATGCTGTGTTTTTGGCTTTAGAGAGTACTGCTTTTACCTGCATAGTTGTGATTACAGGGACTCTGCATTCCTCCTGTATAGATATGGGCCCTTTAGGGGGTGAGAGGGGAGTAAAGATAGCACTGAACCTATCTGCCAGGACGTTGGCAATATCAGTTGGTTCTGTAATTTTCATGCCGTTGTGCTGTAACTCAGAGCAGATCTGGATGTTGCCATTGAGATTCTTGACATAGCTATAGAATGCTTTGTGGTTGTCCCTAGAATCAGTGGTGATTTTGTTTTCATAGCTAGCTTTGGAGGATCTTATAAGGGATCTCATCTTCTTACTGAGGCTGACCAGGGAACTCCTCCACTCATGGGATTTTACTCTCTTTTGCAACAGTTTCTATCTTCTGTTGTAGAGTTTGTTTATGGTAGGGGACCACCAGATTGGCTTCCTTTTTTTGGAAAATAGTGTCTTGGTTCTATTTAGGATAGCACAATCCATGCACTCATGTAAGTGCTTATAGTGTGCATCTGTGTAGGATTCAACAGTCATAACTGTATTGTCCATCTCCATGGGTGTCATGAAGTTCGCCACTTCTATCTTAAGAAGCATGAAGTTGGCTTTGGAGAAATTTTTTACCAAGATTTCCTTAATGGGGGTTGGGGGCCGGATGTGGATAAGTGATTAGCTTATGGTCAGATCTAACCAACGAGGAGTTGACTTCAGGTATGAAACACTAGTCACTCGTGTTGGTAATGACTAGGTGTAGGATATTGTTGCCCCTGGTAGGGGTGTGGATAGGTTGATCCAGGGCATTGGAATTTATGAATTCCAGAAAGTGTTCAGTGAAGGAGTTTGGTTCATGAGTAGCTTTCCCTGTTAATGGAGGGGTAGTTGAAATCACCTATTATTAGGGTGTTTAGTTGAACCCTAATATTTTCCAGTATATCAAGAAAAGAGAAGTGGGAATCCTGGGGCATGGTAGGGGATCTGTAGCAAGTTACACTTTGGATTGCAGTTTTGCCCAGAGTTAGTTGCACTTGGATAACCTTGGATGCATTATGCTGAGCAACTAGACTGGAGGTGTGGATATCCTTAACGAATATAGACAGACCTCCACCTTTGGTGTTCTGGTCCAGGTTAGGTGGCCGAAAAGTGTGGTATGAGTTATAGCCTGGTAATGCAAGGGTGCTCTCTGGAGCCTTGAAGCAGGTCTCAGTCACTGCACAGATATCGATTTTCTCCATTTTAAGGAGTGCCTCGAGGGAGTGCATTTTGAGGTTTAGTCTTCTAGCATTGAGTAGCATTACCCTCAGTTTTTGCTTGCCTGTTCCTGTTATGGTGGTGAATTTGTCATTTGAACCTTACCTAAAAAGGCACTATAGGGGCAGCAAGGGCCTTAGAGAGTATCCGGAATCCCAGGGGTGACAGGTGCAGGCTATCACTGGCAAAGCATCATTGTCTGTCGACCATGTCGTCCCAGGCAGACAGATGCTGGATTCCCTTAGAATGACACCAGAAGCTTAGCCAATTGTTGAAGTCAATCATTTTGTTTTTGTACTGCGGTATTATTCTGGGTGTTGGCAGGGTGCTACTCAGGGCTAGGGCCATACCTGCCTGGGCTAAAAGATCTGAGTACTCTTCCCTGTCACTTTTCATGTAGTCCAGGGAGGTACATGTCAGGTCATTCACACCAACATGGACAATGGCAGAGTCATATTTGTACTTGTTGTGGAGTGACCTGAGTGTGTGGGTTATGTGTTGAATTCTGGCACCTGACAGAATATAGGATGCCTATAGAGTGAGATTGTGCTGTGAAGCTATAATCCAAGCTAACATGGCTAGTCTGCTAAGAGGGTATTACCTTTCCCCCCCTTGCTTGTTGATGTACCACATGACTGTGGTATTGTAACCACTTGAAGAGGTCCAAGGGACCAAAGATAGTTCAGAGAGTTGAGTGCATTGATCAGAGCAAGAATCTTTTTGATATTTACATACTTGTGTATGTCCTTAATATCCCACAACCATTGCACTTTTATCTCTCCTGAAACTACTCCCTTAGCAAAGTCTGAAGTGTCTGTGGTGACTGACTACTGTAGTGCAGGGAGGGAAAAGAGGAGTCTTGGATTTAAGGATATCTGTTGTCTCCACCAAAGGATTCCTGTTCTGACAAACCCCAGCATCTGAAAAGATAAGGGGTGTTGACGCTGGGAGAAAAAAGATTTCAGATGCCACTTTATCTTACTCATGTTGATTCTTTCTAGGGGTATCATGAGAATCATAGATGCCATGAGAACCAAAATCCTGAGTTATTCCCTCACAGAGACTGAAGTCTGAGAAGAAAATATTATAAATAGATCTAAATAAACATCTACTTTTCCCTGTTGAACAAAAAGCTTTTTGAATTGAGGTTTCCTGCTGACATGCCAGGAACACAATCCTGTGTGATAGAGTCAAGAAAGACTTTCAATGTTCTCTTGGAATGCCATTTTCTGTAAGAGATTTTTCAACCAAGATAGACATTCCTGACACCTTGAAAAAAAAAACTTTGCAAAGATAAGCAAGTCATTTAAATATGGACAAATGTGGATACCCTGTTGCCTGCAATGAGCTATAATCGGAGCTAGGCATTCTGTGAACACTCTTGGTGCAGTGGATAGTTCAAAGGGTAAAGCAGAGAATTGATAATGTGATCCAGACACACAAAACCTTAAGAAATGTCTAAAGTCTGGATGAATAGAGACATGATGATAATCATCTTTTAAGTCTAGTATTAATAGAAAACTTAAAAGATGAAGAAGAAGTAAAAGGTCATGAAGTGATGGCATTTTGAATTTGGGCACAGTCACAAACAGGTTTAGCAAAGAAAGATCCAGAACTGGTCTCCAAGCATTTTCTTTCTTTCTTTGGTACTATGAACATTGTTGAATAAAACCTGAGAAGGAAGAACTGTTCCTTTCACTCCTTTGGACAGTATGCAATGAAGAATCAGTGAAAACAAACAGAGTCTGATCTGCAGGATAAAGAATGACCACCTGGAAAGGAGGAATTTCCACCCTCTGCCATCTGTAACTTTGATTAATGATTTCCAGAACCCATTTGTCTGAAACAGTCTATTGCCAAAGTGAAAATCTGAAGTATGTTGAGACTGTTTTTTTATTCCTGCCAAAATTGGATAAGGAGAAAGAAAATCCCTTAGATAATTTGGGAAAGGAGGGCTGAACAGTCTTACAGATTCTCTGGAACTGCTTGCCATTTTCTTTCACTTTTTGATCACTTCTGCAGCAGAGGGGCCAAACACTAAATCTCTACCAAAGGGAGAATTTATAAACCCATTGTTTTACATCATCTGGGAGGTTCTGAGAATGCAGCTAAGTAAACCCCCTTAAAACAGTACCAGTGGTCATAGCCCTGGAAGTAGCATCAACAAAGTCATACACACACTACAAACAATGTGCAATAGAAGAAACTATGTTATTTGAAGCAGATGTTTCTTCCCAAGAAGAGACTGGAGATAGAAGATAAACAATTCCTAATACTATATCTATTTATCAGAAGAAACATTTAACATATGAGTCTGACAATTCAGAATTCTGAAAATCAGAGTTGTAGAAGTATACACTTTTCCCCCAAACCTATCAATAATTTTCCCATCCTTATTATTAGAAAGAGTAGGATTTGAATTATGTAAAGGATAACAGCAGCAGGGGAGTCAACTAAGGCTATAGCTGCTGGGTTAGGTTTGGGAACAGTGTATAACAATTTTAAAGACTGAGGAGCTCTATATATCCTATCTGTCTTTCTAGGCATAGCTGGCTGACTATCAGGATAATTGCAGGTAGTAAGACAGACATCATGTAAAGGGATCAGAGCAGGAGGAATTAATGTAGATTTTGGAAAAGCCTTCTGTAACAACTCATAGTACTTTCTGAGACACTGAAAAACCTTAGCTTTCTCCCACTGAAAACACCAGCAGTAACCTCAGAGAAAGAAACCCCACAGGGAAAATTAGAACTAAGCTCTTCTCTGAGTCTGAATCGGAAATCTGAGGACAAAACCCCAAATCCAGGGTCTATATTAAATTATAGAAAGCTCCTGTGAACAAATGGTGTTTCATTGAATATGCTGTTCATTAATTTCTGCCCACACTACCCGCTAATTATATATACCAACTCCGAGATTGCACTACAGTGAGGCAAGGGCAAATTTCCTGATCCTCCCTGTATCACAATCTCACTATGAACAGTTCTGTGAATGGCATGTTCAATATAGCAGCACTGAAAATGCCATTCACTGAACAGTATTTTCGATAATTTAATAGGGACCTCCAAATCCATCCCTGCATCTTCCTGTTCAGATTCAGAATCCTGAATCTCTTCAGGAAAAGAGGAAGTCATCTTTCTTTTACAATAAACTACTTTCCAAGAAGTATTCAGTAGCCTGAATTAAACCCCGAGCCAGTCCCAGTAAACTATTCCTACCCAAAGAAGATTGAGGAGGAGTACATACATTCTTGGGTTTCTGTTTCTTTTTGACAGGAAAAATGGAGACAACTATGCCACTATTGGCAGCAGCTGCTTCCCCAGCAGAGTATTCTGACACAACAGGGAAACCTTCCCTGTTCCCTGTCCCAGGACTAACAAAAGTGGCTCTCCCTTGTCCACTGGGACTCCAAATAGACACCGAGTATATGGCTAACCTCGGGTCTATAGTAACTGTAGATGCTGGGGTGAAAAATAAATGATATGAGGTACAACAAATGGCCACAGCAGAGTCACATACCTGCAGTGGACAGAACTTGCTGGCCTGTTGTGTTGGCAAAGGCTGTTTGACTAACATTTTCTTTTTGTGGCTGGAGAAGGACCAACCATTGGACCAGTAGCTTGTTCCATGGTCAAGCCAAAAATGGTGCCCTTTTCTCTAAGAAGACAAGCAGCAGATGCCAGTAAAACTACCAGCCCACAAAAGTTACTTTTTTCATAGAAAAAAATAGAGTTAAAGGAACTTTTTTAAAACACTATGGTAGCTCCATAACAAAAATATAGATACAATTTTCCCACTGAAAGTATTTTTTTCAGTTAGTTTACAATAATTTTTAAACTGACAGAAAAAACAAGTACTCCATTTAAAAGTACGTTATAGTCCTTAGACAGTCTATTATATAACAACCCTATCTTTAAAATAACTTTCTTGAAGAGAAAAGTAATAAAACATCAGGAAATTTTAAGAAAATGGAAGGCTTTTTCCCCAAAGGGAATGAATCTGCCCAAGAAAGAAAATTGTAAGCTGACCATTGATCCTCAAATGCCTCATAGGAGGGTACTCTTCATTGGCAATAAAGCTCTGAAGGGTTTCGCTCACAAACTTGTCTTTTAGTTAGTTCAGTTTGAGCTGTGTGACAGTTTGGGCACATGGAAGGTGCCCTAAAGCTTTAGAAGCTGGCTGGCTGGTATATCCTTGGCAGGATATAACCCATATAGTTAAGGCAAAGGATACTGCAGCAGTGAACCATATGAAGAATATCATATAGTGCACATGCATTTTGTTTTGAAGTCCTGTTCATGTGTACTGTATTCACAACCTACTAGTATTTTATTTTAGTTTTCAGTGGTTGCTGCTGTAAGGTATATGTCCACATTTTTTCTTTAACACACTGCATGGTGTTGCATTGGTATGTACCTCACAAGACATCTACAAGAACTGGAAAGGCCACAGAAATACCTCACAAAGATGATTACTGGCCTCAAACAGATGCCCTATGCAGACCATCTCAAAAAACTCCAGCTTTACTCCGTTGTGTATCGCCTACTCAGATGCGATCTCTGCCTAACATACAAAGCTATGTCAAACCCAGAGCTGCTGGACATGCTCCACTTAAAAAAATCCCAATCCCTTGAAGCTACACGCACTAGGGACCTAAACCTTATCACCACAATAAACAAAACATGCTGGAGGGATAGATTCCTTTCTCAGAGACTTCCCATACTCTGGAACAGACTACCTATCTATGTCAAAAAGAACTCCTCATTAGCACTCTTCAAGAAAAATCATGATTGGATGGGAAATAGGAAATTCATCCCAGGATCACTTCTGTGGCTTTGTTTGACAGGGGTACAGGAAAATAATTTTCTTCTGTGGCGAAAGCCAGGGTACCTATTTGGCTAGGCTTATATAGGCCCTAGAGCCTATAGCCTAGTACCTACCTATGAACCTATGAAGTAGACTTAGCGGGATGCAGTCTGGTCAGTATGAGGCTACAGAAACTGTCGTGGTCATTGTCGTTATGCATTTTAGTTACTCTGACAGAATGATGTTGAGTCTGATAAGTGAGTTGCAGCAGACAGTAAATTTATACAAATCCTCTCGATGCATTTTGTAAAGTTCAGGCAAACTGATTCTACATATCTAACACACAGTTCTTTTCCATTGTCTGTTTTATATTGACCATTATTTGTTAGTGGTTTATCATAATTTTATTTTTGACTTAACGAATGTCTGTAGCATGCAGTCTTTTGTTTTGTAGATTAAGTTTTTTTTTTTTTAAAACAAGTTTATTGTTTTAACATACAAGAAAAATGTCATAACAATTTTATACAAGTAATTAAAATAGATGTGATTATAACATTCAACAAAACAACATGTAGATTAAGTTTTGACAGCTCATTAATCATGTTCTAGGCTATTATGGATTACAGACTAGACAAGGTTTTATCTAACTGCCTTATTTCCCAATATGGTCATGCTTTTATCTCATGTCAACGTAATTTTTTATAATTTACATGAAATCCAAAGTAAAGAAAATGTTATGATTTCACTATGCTTTTTTTTTTTTTTTTTTTTTTTTATTTCTCATTCAATAAGGATTGGTAAATGGGGGATACAGTCTTGCCTGCTATTTGTAGTTTTGAGCTCAATAAGCACTTTTGGGAAACCATCTCAGGAGAAGGTATGTGTCAACTGCTATTCTCACCATTGGATACAGATTTTACACATATTGGTAAATGGGTCACTCAGACAACTGACTGTAACATGAACCATGTTAAAGCAACGCCCATCAGAATCAACCAATCGGTTCTTTCTGATATGCAGATGACTTTACATAGCACTTTTATCAGGCAAATGGTTGGATTTAAATTATAGCTCCAGCCTGGAAGCAGTAGTTCCATGTGGCTTCCTCTGACTCTAAGTCATGCAGTGGATAAACTGGAGATATGACTGGCATCTGTTTTACAATATGTTCCAAAATCTAATAAGACATCAGCTTTCTTATTACTTTGACTATATCCTTGGAGAAGAAATTAAATAAAGCAAAATGAAAGGAAAAAAAAAAAAAAGAGTAAGAGAGAGAGAGATAGACAAGGAAGGGTTATAAACTAAAGAGAACCACATGGGAAAAAATATACCCATGTACCTCCTAGATACACAGACTAAGCAATTTTTTCTTGTTTTATTCTTATATATGTACTAAGATAATGTACTTGCAAGTTTCTCTATACATTTTTTTGCAGCTAATATACTTAAATATTCAGTGTCCTAGTGTTGCATGTAAAATGACTTGTGACAGCAAATAACCACATGAAAACTAACTACGTCAATGTAAGGTAAAGTGTTGACAAATTTGAATTAGTTTCAGGTTGCATTGAGAAATGCAGGTCTTCAACTAGCAACATACATATTACCTCTTATACTTTGTTCTTTTCTGGATTTTCCAAAAAGAATTTTAGACTGCCACATTTCTTTAAAATAGATTTGGGGACATTTCTAAGTACCTATGCTAAATTTGTGCTCCATAAAACTTCCTTTAATTTCTATTGTACAATACGTTTAATGTTAACCAAACCTAAATAAAAATGTCTAAGTGTAAGTATTATTAAATGCTTCTGATGCACTTCTATATTCAATAATTAAAGCTGCCTTTTGTAATTAATATAGCTTGATACATCTTTACTTTCAAAACTTATTTGCTGGCTTATAGACTCCATGAATATTGGCATGGTTATGTTATTCAAAACAAAAATGTGAAGAATGCCATTTCTAAGCAAATCAATGCTTGTAGTAATTAAAAAAATGCCACTAGATAGCAGATGATGTGATTTTGATAAGAGTATTAGTATCAGGGGAACTCAACTGACAACTATTACTGTGGGCTAATCACCTCTGAGATTAAATGAACATTTGAATGCAAAGTATATTGCAAATTTAATGGTAATGATACTTTAAGGATGTTTGTACTGTTTCTTATATTAATTTTTACATGGGGAGTAATATCACTAGGTTATTGGTTAATTGGTCACATTGTTTTGTTATAGGAGTATTTACAGAAGCAAAATGCTTGATTTTTTTAATCTGAAGAAGTCACTGAATAAAATGAGATGAAAGCACTCAATCTGTGTTTCCAGAAGGTTCATCTGTTCTTTTTTTTTAATTATTAGTTTCATAGGTAAAGAACTGCAATTAGGTTACCTACCCTTTATGTAGATTATTAATTTAGGTAATAATTGCTTTTTTATAGATTTTGCTGACTCTGGGTTACTTGATTGTTTGAGCTGATAACATAATATTCTATTATAACAGAATTCATCCAAATTGTAGAGGCATAAGACTTGGCTAATTTGTATTTCTATTTATTGTAAGGATATAAACTGGATCCATAATTTACATACATGTAAAAATCTTCTACGCATTAAAGCAGAATGTGACACATTTTGACAATATTTAGACTTTTGTTTTCTCTTTTGTTGAAGCAAAATCTCAGAAATTAAAAGGAGTGTCAGACATTGATTTACAAGTTGCCTCAATTGGTATATGGGAGTTCTGATACCCTACTTGCATCACATAATGTAACTTTTGTATCATACATGCATCTAATTGTATAT